>NC_056726.1:272860900-272868400 GCF_019279795.1 Protopterus annectens | reverse complement strand
CCATTGGAACACACATTCAAAGAAAATGCATCTGGCCAGTTGCAGATAAAGTTTACCTTTGTTTTTTTTTCAAATCATAGGCCCTTTGCAGACATTTTTAGGGGCCATGCATACATGCATGTTTTCTTTGATTCACCTTCCTGATTGTATTAATTATATTCCTTGTATAATACAGCATCACTTGTTAGAGCATGTTTTACATTTTTAGTTTTGAACATGTTTCCATTAAGCAATGAAACAAAATGCATAAACCAGTGACAAAACTACCCAGTTCAGAATTTTTCAACCGTAAAAGTCCACTCAAATTTCTGTCATTACAGTCTACTAATATCAGTCAATATGCACAATCTCTGTAGAATTAAAAGTCATCTGAGTGTTTCATGTACAAATCCAGTGCCTGCTGTCCTTGAAGAATAAATTGCCTATGCTACATTTAAAAAATGTTAAGCTGGTAATAAACTGACAACAGGTTCATAGTTACTAGGCATCTCGTCCAAAGGAGGACTTACTCAGGACTGCAAAACTTCACCCCCCCCCCTAAAATACAATGCAGTATCAGTAGTACATTTACATGATGTGAGAGTAGAATCTACAGCCTTCTGCATCAAAAGCAAGAATGCTACCTGTTTTACTACTCACAGTGCTTTAAAATTGCTGCTTACCTGCTATAAACGGTTTTGCTCACCAGGCAGTGCCGGTTAGCTAGGGTTAAATTATTCCCGGCTCCACTAAGTCTCCTCTTCAGTTTTTCCCTTGAAACTAGTCTAACTCTCAACCTAAGCACTCAAAAAGCATCCTACGGTCCAGCACTTGCTCAGACCTAATAGCAAGCACTAATATACCCTGACACTTGATTGCCCAGCAGGGCAAGGCTGTTTATTCACCCCTCAACAACAAAGCGACTAAGCAGCTCATCCTACTATTCAGGCATGACCAAAGGGCAATTTCAGGTGTACTCTCCAGTCCAGCTGGTGAATCTGGGTATCCTGAGGCAATGTTACAACTGCCTCATGTACACAGACAATCCTCTCCTCCTACCACAAAACACTAACATATGCAAGAGATGCGATTATACAGCCAAACTAGAGGCTAAGCTCTCTCCACCCAAGACTGGAACAGACAGTCAAGAGGAGAAGGTTAACACTTGCACCACACCTCCAGCCACACATAGACCTAATAAACCAGTACTGACAAAAAATACACATAAATACACAAAATCATACTCGGAGGCTCTAAATAAAAACCTGCAAAAGCATCAGAGACCTCCAAAGCAGACACCCAAACAACCTGCACCTCCTATCACAAACCAGACAACACATAAAACAAAATCAGTGTGCTGCGCAGTCACAGCCCTTAAGGCGAAATAACATACCTAACACACTAGTAATAGGTGACTCTATAGTCAGGCACACTGACATCCCACTCACTAGGCTGGACAAGGAGAAGGTTACTTTTAGCATCCTGTCGGGAGCCAGATTCCAGCACATAACACAAGCACTCAGGTCAGTCCAGAACAAGTACAAATATGACTCTGTTATTGTTTGTGTTGGTGTGAATGACCTGAGACATACCTCCCTGGACTACATGAAAAGAGACATAGAAGTGCTCTCTGATCATGTAGCCCAGGTGGGTATGACCCAGACCCTGAGTAGCATCCTGCCCTCACCAAGAATGATACCTCAGTATAAAGAAAAAATGATTAATTTCAACAATTGGCTAAGCTTCTGATGTCATTCAAAGGGGATCCAGTGTCTGTCAGCATGGGATGACATGCTCAACAAGCCGCATTGCTTCACAAGAGATGGCTTGCACCTGTCACCCCTAGGCTTTCAAATACTGGCCAAGGCTCTTACTGCCCCCATAGTGCCTTTTTTAGGCAAGACTCAAAAGTCAAACCCACCTCCGTAAACAGCACAATTAACTAAAAACTGAGGGTTATGCTACTCAACGCCAGGAGATGAAATGTCAAAATACACATGCTCAAAGCACTCCAGTATGGAGAATGCCGACATCTGTGCAGTAACTGAAACCTGGTTCAAGGCTCCAGAGAGCACCTCAGCACTACCGGGCTACAAATCATACCACATGTTTCAGCCACAGGACACGAACCGAAACACAAAAGGAGGGGGTATATCCATATTCATCAAGGATACCTACACCTGCAGGTTAGTGGCGCAGCATGATACCTCTGAGATCATCCTTGTGCAACTAACATCGGGGAAATCTGCAATGCAAATTGTGGCCTGCTACAGATCACCCTCCATGACCCAGGACCACCACTCCGTCTTTCTGGAGACACTGGAAAACATGAAGATCCTACTGAACACCCTGATATTGGGCAATTTCGATTACCCTACCATTAACTAGGAAAACTACTGAAGTACCAACTCCCAGGCCCAGTGCTTTCTGGAATTCATTAACTCAAACTCCCTGGATCAGCTGGTTAATTCCTCTACCAGAGGTGAAAACATATTGGACCTGGTCATCACCAACATGGGCGACAGTTGTTCCACACTGGAGGTCACCCCGTCAATGGTTAGATCAGACCATAAACTAATCACTCTGGATGTCCACACTCCACCACCACCCCCAACTAAGGAAACTACAGTAAAAAACTTTTCTAAAGCAAACTTCACCTTAATTAAGTCAGAGGCAGTAAGTATCACAGCCCCCATGCTAATGGATAACGCTGCCCAAGATGCAGAAACCTTTACAAATGCACTCTGTGAGCACCTACAAGGATGCATGGATCGTGCCATCCCTAGCAAAACCAAGACTCACTCCTCTAAGAGAAGGAAACCAGTCTGGTGGACCCCTGCCATAAACAGGCTATACAATAGAAGGAGGAAACTAGTTCAGAAAAAAAGCAAATCCCAAGAAGGAAAGACATCCCTGATCAGTCTCAGTAAGAAACTAAGGTCCCTCATAAAATCAGCCAAGGCTAGCTTCAAAAGAAAAATAGCCAAGGATTCAAAAGATAACCACAAAGCCTTCTTTAGCTATGTTAAAAATCTAAGTGGCAACTCGCAGATATGCACTGAGCTGGTGCAAAATAGCACAAAATATACTGAACCTACTGATACTGCCAACATCCTGGCAAATAGATTCAGTGCAAACTTCACCCCCCTCTCACCCCCAAAAGGGCCCACAACAGTACCAGAAAAGTGTAGTGTCCCAGAAATCACAGACGCACAGGTGAAAACAGCCCTTCCAAAAGCCAAAAACACAGCGTCAATGGGGCCAGATGGTGTCCCAGGCTGTGTCTTGCATGAACTACAGAATTAACTAACCCCCCACCTAAACACGCTGTTCAGCCTCAGCCTCTCCACAGGCTACGTGCCCATAGAATGGCACACAGCAGCGGTTATTTCACTCACAAAGGAGGGGCCACAACTGACCATGGTAACTATCGCCCCATAAGCCTGACTAACCTGGTCTGCAAGGCTATGGAGCACATCATCATGGAACTCATTAACAAAGACATTGGGAACCTCCAAACACTTGACCCAACCCAGTTCGGCATTGTTAAGGGCAGATCATGCCTACTAAACCTGGTTGACTTCTTCAAGACAGTCACCTAGGCCATAGACGAGGGAAAGGTGGTTCACACAGCCTACCTTAACCTTGCCAAGGCTTTTGACACCATTCCCCACTGGTGTATTACAGAAAAACATACCAGCCTGAACATAAACCCCTACGTCACAAGATGGGCTGCCAACTGGCTTACAGACAGAACTCACACGGAAAGAATAGCGGGCTCCAGGTCCGACTCTAAACCAGTCACAAGTGGTGTCCCACAAGGCTCGGTCCTGGGACCCCTACTGTTCGGCATATACTTCTCAGAAGTGCAGGCAAATACAGGAGGACTATGGCTAACCAATTTCGCCGATGACTGCAAACTGAGAGCCATAATTGACTCTGGCTGACACGGACATCCTCCAAAAAGGGCCTTACTGAGACGGATACCGGGTGTCAAAGTCATGGCCTCAAGCTAAATGACAAAAAATGCATAGTCATCCCGTTTTGGAAAAACAAAGCACCCACGAATTACCACATAGGTGGCAGCCCCCTTAATACAGAAGAGATAATAAGAGATCTGGGGACCCAGGTAGATAGTAATCTCTCCTTTGACAATCATATTGCCAAAGTAGTTAGGAAATCCTTCTATGTGGCCCATCTAATTACTAAAGGGTTGGCATCTAGAAATAAAGAGGTTATAGTGCCCCTCTACTCGTCACTCATCAGACCCATCATAGAGTACAATGTCCCATTTGGGATGTACCTCACAAGACACTTCCAACAGCTGGAAAGACCACAAAAGTATCTCACCAAGAGGATTACTGGCCTCAAACATATGTCCTATGCAGCCCGACTGAAAAAACTCCGGCTGTACTCAGTGGCATATCGCTTACTCAGAGGTCATCTCAGCCTGACTTACAAAGTCATATCCAACTCAGAATTGATGGACATGCTCCACCTAAAGAAATCCAAGTCACTGTGAGCCACGCGCTCTAGTGAGCTAAACCTCGCCACAACAATGAATAGAATATGCTTAAGGGATAGATTCCTGTCACAGAGACTCCCCATGCTTTGGAACAAAATTCCTAACTACATTAGGCAGAGACCCTCACTAACACTCTTCAAGAGAAACCTTGACAAGTGGATGGGTATTAGAAAATACACCCCTGGGATCACTTCATTGGCTCTGCTTGACAGAGGCTCAGTTAATTAATCAATGGGGCGGTGAAAGCCGACACACTCTGGCTAGGCTTATAAATGCCCTTATAGCCTAGTACCTACTTATGAACCTAAATTCTATAGCACAATAGTGATATCATTTGCTAAGTAAAACTGTTGCACATTGTAAACAGCATGAGCAGCAGTAAACTTCTGTTCCCTTGAAGCTCACAATTCCTTCAAAATGCACTTGAAACTCAGTTCCTTGAAGATTAACTTACAACTCAATTCCTTGAAACTCAATTTTTTTAACAGTTTGGTGGTTGGTTGGGATAGAGGATTCAGGCTCTTGTTTCTTGTAACTAAGTGCAAGGTTTGAGCCTGAGCAAATTAACTGTCTGCTATCCCTACACACACACACACACACACACACACACACACACACACACACACACACACACACACACCTGTTTTCTACGTTGGTGAATGAGTTCTGGGTGTGTATTGTATTATATATATCAATATATATATATATATATATATATATATATATATATATATATATATATATATGTAAATGCTGAAACATTTGCATATTTCAAAAGCTGGGGGAGTAGTGCATGTGCACCTTTGCTGGTTAAGGTTAAAGCAAGGTTTAGACTGGGAGATAGCTTAGTGTTGTGTAAGTGTTTCCAAGTTAGAGCACACACATATGTATGTATATTCAGTCATCCAAACCCATCACTGTTATCTCCTAAAGTTGTTTTAAAGGCTACCAATGCACATCTGAGATAAAATGAAACTGATACGTAGTTAGTGCCCTCGTGTATGATGGCATAGTTCTGACTAGACCACATTTTGAGACAGTAGTGGGGAAAGGGCTTTTATCAAACTCGCTTAAGCAACATTAAATAATCTTCAAGCAGAGATAAGAAATCAGCAAACATTGACAGAGTTCAAAACAAAGCTGAAGTAACTTATTCAAGAGGTGGTTGTTTATACTTGCTTTTGTAACAGTAGTTAATGTATGCCCCTATTTAAAACATCCATTCCTTACTTTGTACTGCATAAAGGTTTATTTATACATATGCAGTACACATACACATATACATATGCACATATGTGTGTGTATATTGTATATACATAGGATATATATATATATATATATATATATATATATATATAGTGTGTGTGTGTGTGTGTATATATAATATGTATGTGCGAAATATATATACATGTGTGTGTGTGTGTGTGTGTATGTATGGGTCTACTTTCTTTAAACAAAATTACATCTAACTGAATTTTACTCACCCAACCCCACTTCTCCGAAGCTGCATTCCACAGAACGCATGGACTGCTGAAATCCTTTCCCTGTGAAAGGAACCACTTGGCCATCATGGTGAACTTTGCCCTCTCTTCAGTGTAGTGCAGTCTTGGAGTTGGTATATTTAAGTAGGGGCTGTGGGGGAGCAAACCCCACTCCCATTTGGTGGGTTTACTTTTGGTCTGTTTAGGTTTATTCCCATGGTGGCCAAGTGGTTCCTTTCACAGGGAAAGGATTTTGGCATTCCATGTGTTCAGTGGAATACAGCTTTGGAGAAGTGAGGTCGGGTAAGTAAAATTTGGTTAAACATAATTTCATTTAAAGAAGGTATACCCATATATATATATATATATATATATATATATATATATATGTATGTATGTATGTCTTTTCAGAGTGTTTGTAGTTTCAGTGTTGACTGTCCACAGCAAGGATTTATATGCATAATTAAGCAATGACCTGCAAATGGGTGTGGGTATCACAGGATTGAGCAATGGATGGAGTGGTTTAATCACGATGCGCTGCTCATGCATATGGAAATTACTTTCCCACCTTGCACAATGCAGCATTGCTGTTCAGGAAAATCAATGAATTTTCTTCATTGCTGTTTTTTTTTCTCCTCCTGCCATTATGGGCTATTAATGAAAACCCTAGACAAAGTCCAGCATAATTGGGGGAGCAAAAGTCCATAACCGGACAGACTTTATTAATCTTTTAAACCTAGAAAGTTACTGCAGTAGTAGGTTGTGTACTAGGATCCCTTTTTCTGACAGTTGTGAACAGTAAACCTCAAATATCTGTCATTATTTAATGACTCAAATCTACAGTGGCTTGTCAGAAGACAACATTTTGTAGGAGGAAAAGGCCAAAACTGTTGAGGGAAAAATCTGGACATTCTGAGAAAGTTGGACTAGTTCAGACATATGAGAGTCTGCCAAAACTTTAGGATGGACACTGCAGAAATACAAGCCAAAGCAAAATCAGGTGCATTTTGTGTTCCTTCGGTTTTGCAGAGCAAACCTGATATTTAATGTATTCTGCTGTGTCCTCTAAGCATATGCTAATAAAAATGTCTGGCTGCTCAATGGTGTAGTAGCAGATGGACTTTTTTTCTAGTGGTTTATGCTGGATTTACAACGGGGCTTTCCAGTCACTGTGCACACCTTTCAAGGGCAGTGAGCCATTATTGCATAATTCTGCTTTAAAAATGTAACTTCAGTTCTGGAAGTGCACTTTCCCTGTTTTACTTTGGTAGGGAATGAAAAAATGGTAGTATCTAATGAAGGACATCTGAAAGTTGTACTTTAGCAGTGGATACCACTTAGTTTGCTATATGTAGGTGCTTATTAAGTTCATTGTGCAGAATTACTTGCCATTGCAGTTCATGTTAAATATCTTCTTGTATGTTGCAGCATCTGTTGTATAATTAGCAGGATTGCACACTGGCAGGCCAGTCTGCAGTAGTGACCAGCTGTTTTGTTTTTCAGTTGTAGTAAGTT